>NW_024753611.1:362500-365000 GCF_018991925.1 Homarus americanus | reverse complement strand
TACTCACTCATTCACTCACTCATTCACTCACTCACTCACTCACTCACTCACTCACTCACTCACTCTTTCACTCAAATAATAATAATAATCATAATACTGTGGAATTTATACAGTATATAAGCGTTTATCAGAATTATCAAATTTATTGTAGAAATAAATTTTAAATCCACTGATCGAAATTAAATTATTTAAAGGTGATTTTGTATTTTTGTGACTGTAGAATATTTTATTTTATTACGTTTTAAATATTTTTTTCACACACACACACACACACACACACACACACACACACACACACACACATTGTTACAAAATTAAATTATCTCTATGCTAACGTAACTAATTCAATATTTTCCTATGTTTTAAAAGTTGTGGATGTTGTTTCTGTGTTAACTTTTTTGACTGTTGGGTTTTGTTAATAGTGGACCAAAATGGTAACTTGATTCTTCACCAACTTCTATTAAATAATATTCGTGTGGTAAATATGTCGCTGGCAGTAAACGACTTGGGTAGAATCCACTCGTATGCGGGCATGGTGTGTGTGTGTGTGTGTGTGTGTGTGTGTATGTGTGTGTGTGTGTGTGTGTGTGTGTGTGTGTGTGTGTGTGTGTGAGTTCTTCCCTAACATGATGTAAGCTACTGTTCTCTCCCTATCTTCACTCCTTCCTTCCTCACGTTGCGTCACCAGACTAACAGAAACTAACGTAACATGATTCTGAATTTAACTTAACTTCATCCATTTAATGTCATAGCTCACACCTAACTTATCAGCGCACGCCCACTGCCTCTCAGCGTCCTCCCATCGCCTCTCAGCGCACGCCTACCGCCTCTCAGCGTACGCCCACCGCCTCTCAGCGCACGCCCATCGCCTCTCAGCGCACACCCACCGCCTCTCAGCGCACGCCCACCGCCTCTCAGCGCACGCCCACCGCCTCTCAGCGCACGCCCACCGCCTCTCAGCGCACGCCCACCGCCTCTCAGCGCACGCCCATCGCCTCTCAGCGCACACCCACCGCCTCTCAGCGCACGCCCACCGCCTCTCAGCGCACGCCCACCGCCTCTCAGCGCACGCCCACCGCCTCTCAGCGCACGCCCACCGCCTCTCAGCGCACGCCCATCGCCTCTCAGCGCACAATAGAACTATCAACAGAGGCAGGCAGCAGGAGTTAGGCCCGGTCTAGTGTTGAGAGTGTGGCCTTAAGGGAGACAATGCAGGGGAATGATGACACTAGCGGGTGTGTTGTGTCTGTGGGTGCGTTAGGTCGGATGCTGTGTTTCAAGTGTGATATGTTGTGTTTGGGTGTGTTGCGTCGTGTGTTGTGATAGGAATGCGTTGTTTTCTGAGTCATATGTGTCGAGTCGTAGGTGTGTTACGTCATATGTGTGTAATGACATTTGAGTATGTTGCGATGTGAGTGTGTTGCATCGTGAGTGTACGTCAGACCGCGACCTACACACACACACACACACACACACACACACACACACACACACACACACACACACACAGCGCCTGGGACAGATGTATTCATAGGCAGGTATAGATTGACATGCATATTAAGGTGCACATGTCCAGTTACAAGGACACGGGCACTAGAACTCTCTCTCTCTCTCTCTCTCTCTCTCTCTCAGCAAAATAATGGAGGGAAAGATAGAGATGAAGAGAGAGAAACTCATACACACACAAAGGGAGAGAGAGCAAGAGAAATATGAAAACGATTTGTACATACCAAGGGAAAAAGAGAGAGAGAGAGAGAGAGAGAGAGAGAGAGAGAGAGAGTATAAGGATAAACAGAAGTGGATGAAGCTACCATTAGATGCTTCATGGATGATCAGGGGTGGATGATGACACTGTAAGATGCTCCAGGAGGACTTAACAGCTTCATCCATCATCTCAACCGGCAGCAGGAAGACGCCGCTCATTCGCCAAAGGGATCATACACGGCTCTCAGGTCATGTTTATTTTAATTACTAAACCATGTGCCTCGTTTACCTCACCTCAATTCCTTCCAAACGACCTGTGTGTTGTTACTTCTTCTGTTGTGATGTTATTGGTTGGTAGTGTCTGTTGAGATGGTTATGTTGTTGTAATTCTCGTAGTAAGTCAACTGTTCCTTGTGTTGTGATTATTCGTTCCATAAATTTGATTAAAAATGTATTTCGTAAAGTTGCTTTAACATAAACCCCGTTAATGGGTCTCAGGAGTGACGTCATCAGAGGTACTTGTAATAAGTTAACGAGGCAGTACTGGTGGTAGTTATGGTGTTGGTGTCTGTTAAAGTTTTGGCTTATAAAAAGGTAACAAATATGATATTATTATTTTTAATGGATTTTATTTTAAGGGATTGGTCTTGATAGATAAAAGTTTACTGTAATTAAATTTGACAGTAGAATGTAGAATGTCATTCAACCGCTTCCCTCCCTCCCTCCCTCCCTCCCTCCGCTGGCATCATCAGAAACCTGGTTTAAACTATCATGTTTTTTGTGTCAGCTCACTTAT